>NC_056732.1:991510932-991538432 GCF_019279795.1 Protopterus annectens | reverse complement strand
GGTGGCATGATACCAGTGTACCCCCATGCCCTATTCTTCTCATCTCATGGATATTAGCCTGGTACACACCTAGGAACACCTGCACCTATGGACCTCAGTACTGACAAATGTGTCAGTGTGCATTGCTGAGAATAACAGTGTCTGTGTTTGTAAACTTGTAGTTGAAATACTCTGAGGGCCTTCTCACCCACTACACCCCCATTGCTATACTTAGAAATGGCTGCTGCTGTAATTCACATTAAATGTACCTTGTTACACTCTTCACCTATGGGTTACCTGGAGCTTGCAGTACCAGCATAACACTGTTCTACAAACGGGTAAATAGGCGTGGGTTACCCTCTGAGTCCTGGCAAATGTGAGTATGCATGTATGTGTGTGCAGTTGTGTGTAAGTGTGCATATTTGTAGGAGACAGCATTCTGAGGCCACATTCTCTAAATACACTAAACCTTGACATACATTATAAGGGATGGTGATGTTGCTGATATTAGGACAGCCATAACAAACCCTCACACTACTATCCCTATGGCATGTGCAATAAATGAATATCCCTGTAGTAGCACTGATTAGATAGATAAGGGTCTGTATTGCAGTCCTGGTCAATGTGTGATTGTGGGTATGTCAGAGCATTATCATGGGTTTCAGTGAGTACAATATTCAATGTGGGGTGTGGGTGCTGGGTATACTGTCTTTACACCATGGTACCCCCAGTACATGACCCAAGGTCCACTGTATGAGAACCGCTGTCACCATCAACCATACAGGTAACGGATGACACTATCCAGCCCAATGATGCATGTGCTGTGTGCAAAAACTCTGTAATAGTATGGACGCACTGACAAGGTAGTTAGCACTGATAAACCCAGGTCTGTCAAATGTGTCTATGACTGTATGTGTTTGTCAAAGTGTATATGACAGTATGTTATACTATGTATTGTTCATTATCATCAAGTACATCCTCCATTAAGATACTGTACGAGGTCTGGTGATGTTCTTCACTTAACAGGAAGCTCGGGACACACTTCACCCTACAAGCTCTGTGGTTTGTGCAATTAAGGCCAAACACATTAGTAGCAATAAGTACCTAGGAAGGCGTTCTACTCTCAGTATTGCCAAGTAAGTGTATGTGAAGGGATCTACTTCAGTTTGCAGAAAATATATTCCCCAGGAGATCATTTGTCTGAGAACTAACTGGCAAAAGGTAACATTTCAAAGCACCATATTGTGCAAATTCATTCCATAAAAATTAGTAGTGGATGTGCTAGTAGTGGATGAAAATGCCCTCTTCCCCACTGTACAGCTGTACAGTGATACTGGAGTTGGTATATATAGTTGGGTGTGGTTGTTGTGAGCACAGCCACCCACATTGGGGTTATTGTTGGGCATATCCGGTGCTTAGTGTGCTGTTATACTGTACAGTTTATGTTAAGAAGTTAAATAGTTGTTAATCACACTATGTGTGGTTCTACACCACCCCACACCCTCCAAAGTGGGGGACTGTAGCCCCCACACCAGCACACCTATGTTTACCAACTCCAGGACTGCACTACATTTGGGAAGAGGACATATACCCTGCCAGTACCATTGTCAATAACATTAAACTGGCTGACTGATTATTTACTGATATGATGTTCTGGCAATTTGGTCTTGGTGGAATTACATAGGCCAAAATGTGTTCACTGCTAAATTAAGTACATCCATGTAAACAGTATTCTCTGTGTATTGCATCAACAGAAAAGCCTCTGTGTGTGTGTGTTATTCACAAACATTTGTGTGTGCCACCCAGTACACTTATCATTGTCCACTGTAGAAGAGCTGCTTACATCAGCCACCATGCACCCACCTGTATACACCCCTCAGACCTATCAGCCATGTGGCACATGCAGTAACTGTTATACAGACCTATTACTTATGTTCAGCTGTATCTGGGATATGACACAGTCAATGTGTCATCACAGTGCCACATCCCTTGTAGGAAAGGACAACAGACTGACATCCTGCTGACACATAGACACCTAGAACACAAACAGAATACATTATGGAGACCACAATCAGTCACTGTTAATAAAAGCTATAATGCATTATGGCTGGACAACTACACACCCTGACATGTAAGCATTAATCATTCCAGCTGACAACACGTTAAACAGCATTACATTGCTAAACCTTAGTACAGTCACCCTGTGCATCAGAACCATATTAGCATGTCCCTGCATCAACGGTATGGATGACAGGGATATGGCACAGGTATCATCATATGCACAGGGTGTGTTGTGGGTTTTCCAGAGGCCTAGGCTGAGTCATTTGGTTGACATCATGTGTGTGGGTTAGGGGGTTCTTTAATAAATGGCCTGTGCAGACATGGTGTGTGTAGGTATGGAGGTGCCCTAGCTGTGATGGTGATGTGTGTATGTATGCATGCACACATTTCTTCCATGTGGCTGCCCTATACAAGAGTATGTTGTACAGCTGCAGACCATACATGGCAGGCTGTACAGTTCACCATGTCCAGCCATGGACACAGGAACTGCGACTGCCAGGGGTTGCATGGGCACTACCAGGCATATGCCCAGATATGGTACTCTCCCCTGATTATGACAATTGTCCGCTGGATCTTTGTCCTTGTTGGGACTGGCCAGGACCACATGCACATGGCCTGCTGCATTGTGGTGTGGACAGCACCCCCCCTGCAGTGCTGGTGCTGGTACTGCCACTACAGGAGTGGCCATGAGTTGTTGCATGTCCACGTAGATCTCCACCTGTTGGTGTTGCTGACCTACGTCCATGTGGCCAATGCCCTACTCCCACCACATGTTCTACCACAGACACCACATGATCGAGGATTCCCACCATCTTACCCAACTGTCTATTCATGACCTCTGCAAAATAACGATGGACACCTGCAAGATCAAGGATGAAGACCCGTACAGCAGGAAGAGTAGCCTTTTGCAGCCTCAGACTATTTCTGGTGTAAGATTCCATACATGCCTGTACCTCCATGATGGCCCAAAACATGCATCTGTTTACACCTGCTGTGGCACGTCTGCTAGGGGCATGATGGCCAGCAGACTTCCTATGAGCATCCCTGTACATCTACTTGTGTGAGACCTCACTGGTCATCTGGCTAAGGCTGCTGTGTACAGGCACACTTGCCATAGTCACAACACTTTCCTGTCCCATGCCACCACCCGCCAACTGTCCCTCATCTATGGCCACTGGTGATGGGGTATGTATGGGCATTGTGACTGTGTGTGGGGATGGGTGGATAAATGTGGGATGTCAATCAATTGCACAGATTCAGCCCCTGACATCCCTGCCTGTGCCTCACTATGCCTATCATCATTATCAGAGTCCGTATGGACACTAACATCAGTTTACCTGCAGGAAGGACCCTGACCCACCTCTCCACCTGTGAGGGCAAACAAGAAATGTAAATTAAGACCTGCATGTTATGGTTTACTTCTACACACACACACACACACACACACACACACACACACACACACACACACACACACACTTACTTACAGGTGAAATGGCACAAAGATATTACACAGACCTCTCATTCCCCAACAGTCAACATGCATGACATATGGCACTCAACAGCATGCACTGCAGCCATACTCAATCCTTGTTACCAACATTATACATCTCTGTGATGCATGAGTTATGTTAGTAGGTGATGCCCCTTCCCATGGAACACACTGCACCCATGTACACACTATTGGGTGTGCACCTGCACAGCACACTGGCATGTACTGTGCACCATACCTCTCAAGTGTACACACCATTGCTGAATGTGTATATGTGTGGCAGTTATGTTTGCTCTGTTGCTCACAGCCCTTATGTGTTTGTCTAACACATACCTGGGATGATATGAGGACTGATGTCGATAATTAATGCCTGTCCTTTGATGTGCAAATCTCATCGTCAGCAGTGCATGTATGTGCAATAGAATCTGGTTACACTGACAACCTTCAAAGCTTAATGTGGATATTAGGAGTGTTCACAACCTTGTTGACATGCCAGCCTCTTCTATGATATGCAATGGAGCCACAATACTGCATTTGTTAATATTACACACACCTGATATGTGACATATGTTCTGTGCAATCCAATGGAATATCAAACAAATGTGTTAGTCATGCAGATGCTGAATGAGATGCATACAATATGTGGTTTGAATAATTGTGCACACCCTTAACACAATGGTTTGTTGAAGCACATGTTAAGTGAACTACAGCAGTTACTATTCCTGGAAGGGGTATACTAGCATGGCCCATCTTCACTTGCCATTATTTGGTCACTCTGCCCTACAAATGTCCCCCAACTCTGCCAGATTGCAAGGTCAGCTCATGTGCACAAACCTTGGAGGTCACACAGTGGCTTCACTATTGCTTTAGAGTCAGGGTTATGTCTGGCACAATTCATAACCTTGACTGTGTTCTGATACAGCCATTCTTAGCAAGCTTTGGATGTATGCTTCAGTTCACTGTTGTGTTTCAAGATGACACCCCTCCCCATCCCCAACCTTATTGCAGATGCTTGACAACTACGGGCCACACATGAGTGTCATTTTGCAGTGTTCCAGATTCCAAACACCATGTCTACTGGCATAGTTCCAGCTAATGAACAGCAAACCAAAAGGTGTGCACTGGCACCAGCAAGCTAAAAATTGGGGATGGTGGCCCTGAATTGGAGTGAGGTGTTGCTTGTGCACCACACGTATATTTATGAATACTGTCTGTAGATTGGAGACTTGGTCTCATAACACCATTACAACACATGCCTTTGGGAGACTTGATGTTATGCTTATGCTACCTGTAGAGAGCTCTGGATGACATATCATGTGGGACAACTCTTCTGTCTGATTACCCTAACACATAGACCAAACTTATGCAGAATCCAGGCAATTGTTGACACAGGTACTGCACAGGCAGTACTTGCTAGACATTCCTGCAAGTCCCTCAGTGTTGATGCATGTTTCTGGGCAGCCTCCATGACCAGTTTGCAACATGTTTTGTCATCTGTTTTGGATGGTCATCTGTTTATTTTCTACATCAATGTTGTCCCATACTTTATACACACATACATGACTGTTTGCACTGTTCGCCATGGTATATGAAATGGTGAGGTAAGGCTACTTTTCCCACTCCTGAGTGCTATATTTCAGATATGGGATCCATTTCACAGTTTGTAAGATGTGTGCAAGCCACGGTTGCCTCTGTTGCAGGTGAGTGGGCAAATGTCATGGACATACTTCTTGGACAGCAGACCATTAATTACTTGGTGTGACATTGAGGCCCTGTACTTGATGGAAGGTGTGAACTCAAGAAGAGTGAATGCTGTCAGTACATCACAAGCTGTTTCCACAATATGTTATTTGGAGTGTGTGCACACATATGCTGCCAGTGTTTAAGGTATGTATTCCCCATATTTGTTGTCTTAACATAGGATTCCATATTACACATTCATTGCTCATGTTAGGATCACACTACAGGTTGTAAAAGGTGTGCAATGTGATATTGTGGTTTGCCGTTATTTATATCAGGAACAGTTGCCAATGTAATAGTGGTGTATACACTGTTGTAGCCACTGTATAAGGGTAATGTTTCAGACATGTCCCTACTGTAGGCCATTTGTCCCACCATTATGTTCATCTCTGTCCACACATCTTACACTGGCAGGTTGTTAGGTATACTGCATGACTCTTACATACCCTTCAGATATGCCACCATGGTGACCACTGTGTTGCAGTGCAGTTAACACCAACAAAAAGTGAAAATGGGGGTGAAGCCTAGATGGCCTACTGAGAGCAGTGAATTTTGAGAGCTCCATAAACTAGTATAATAATACAGGAACTTTTTTATTATTTTCAAGTTTAAAACATCAGAAATCTATAGATAAATTACTAAACTACATAAATACCAATTTTGGTGGAGATATATTGAGTCACTGAATATGAACAACTCAAGGAATTGTCATCAAGATGCTGCTTTGAGAAAAGAACTGCAGTTGATGACATGTACCTTACAGGAACTATCTTTCATAGGTTCATAGGTTCATAGGTTTATACTAGGCTCTCTGCCCTAAGGCATTTATAAGCCCCCCCAATACTGTGCCCATTAGTTGTGTTGTGCTGTGCAGCAGCACAGAGAGATGATGGGTCGACCTCCCCTCCCATCTCTCCATCCACAGGTCTAGATTTCTCTTTGAACAGAGGCAGCGAGGTGCTCTGCCTCTTTTTATTCCATTTATTCAGAGGGAGTGGGAGTGAGTAAGTGATACCCCTATCCCACCCATCCGTTTATATATTTATTAAGTAAGGTTTAAGTCACTTGCTCTAGTGGTTTTTTTTTTGGATTTTGGATTTTGAGTACATGTCCATTAATTATGTCAGGGATGGACATGTGTTTCAGGTGGCTGTCACTGACTCTGAGCACGACGGTATGGAATAGAGCTGGATGGAGCTTCAATCTGGCTGCATATGACAGATTTTTTTTGGACCCCTTATCCTTTGGTGAGGAACTTTTGGGGTCTCTCAATTGGTGCGATAATCGAATTGAGATACATCCCAGATGACATCATTTTGATAGCGATCATTTACATGATCAGATGAATCAGACACAATGACACCTCACTAACTAATGATCAGATGAATCCTTGCTGATCAGGTGGGCAATGTTTAGGGTCTTTCTAACCACTTTAGCAACTTAGTGTCAAAAAAAGTCAGCCATAACCTCTTACCTCCCCCCCCAGGTCCTGATAACCTCTTCTGTGCTTAGTGGCTTGGCCTATATGGTAGCTTAGGGGTTGTTTTGTTTTTTTTATTTTTTATGACTATATTTTTTTTGGCGTTTCTGTTCAGGCCATGGCTCTGGCACCAAGTATCTTCTGAAGGAGTCCCGAACCGATGCAATCGTTGCACACTTTCCACTACCCAGTCAGCCATCTGCAAACAACTCCTGAAAAAACTCTCCATGTTGGTCCTCCCATGTTGGGATGTAGAAACAGTAGAGACAACCAAGAGCCAAGGCTGGGACACCACTTGTGACCACTTGTGACCCCACTTGTGACAGCAACTCTCACACCCTAAACCTGTCTAACACCTGTTGTTTGAAGCCATCTGCCTACATATGGGTTTACATTTTAGTTGGTATTTTTTTTGCTAAAGTTTTTGGGCAATGGTGTGAAAAGCCTGAAAAGAAGGTCAAGGTAGGCTGTATAGTTTTGCCTTTCCCTCATCAATGGCCTTGGGCCTTTTGAAGAAGTGCCAAGTTCAAAAAGTTGAGATCTTCCAATGAACATCCATCTTCTGGGTGTCCACCATCGGGTGCAAAATGTCTATCTTTGTTTATGAGCTCCATTTGAAGATGGATGGCTTTAAAAATGACTTAGAAAACCTCAAATTAAATTCTCAAAAACAGACTGATACTTTTAAGGAACTATTACAGCAACACCATACAAAAATAACAAATATAGAGACTTCTGTAAATGACATTGACGGGAGACTCAAAGAGGAAGAATTCCAAAAGGATTTCTGATTAAACAGAATACATGGCTGCTTAAAATAGATGACTTAGAAAACAGGGAAAGGGGATAAGGATCTTTGGTCTGCCTGAAAACACTGAAGGTGAAGACATTATTTCATTCTTAACCTGGATTCCTGAATTTTTTGACTTGAAAGAGGGACTTTAATTTGGAATTAAATGGGTGCCTAGAGCACTGAGGATACCTGCTTCTTACTCCACAAATACTCCACCTAGATCCATAGATGTCTTTTTTCCCTATGTTGCAGTATTCTAGTTGTGGGATTTCCTGCCCTCAGGTGACTCATACATCGGCTCCTATACAAAAGCTTCAGCTTGGCTGTTGCAGCATGTGTGGGATATCAGACATAAGGCCATAAACCAGGGGCCTTAAATGTGACATCTGCATGCACAATCCTCAGAACTTTTTAGCCGCAGATGACCTACACATCGTATAATTGCTCCTTCTCAGATGTTGCATCAGTAATGCTAAGTAATCCATTGGGTTTCTATTTTTCTTGTTTTGCTGATTGTTATTGCTTAGGATTGGTTGCTGTAGCCTTTAGCTGATGTCAGGTAAAAAGGGAAAGTGCCAATGCAGCCGCCAGATATCCCATAAAGACGCCCATGATAGGTGTGTTTTTTGCTTAGGCCGGGAGCACGACCATTCCTCCTGCTCAATTTGCCAATAATTTGTGCCGAAGACTCTATGCAGCCGTCCGGCCACTTTAAACCTTTACCTAGAAAACCAGCACCTAAAGCAGTTAGCCCTTAGAATGGATCCCGCATCAGAGGCCGAACACGAACCTCTGTGGTAGAAGGCCAAGATTCCTAGGCCTTCCTCACCTGCCACTGCACTTCCCGACACCCTGCCAACTGCCAATCTAGGAGTTGAGGAGCACTCGGCAGATCCGTCGACTTCAACGATGACCCTTGAAGAAGCCGTTGCACAGTTAATGACTGGCACATCCTTGGAGCTTGGCCAGACACTGACTACCATCAATGTCAAAGGGGAACCAGTTTCTGTGGTACCTCCGACTGGGATCCAGATTTCAGAAATGTTGTCTTCAAAATTTGATGCCAGGCTGGTTCCTACCTTCCTGGCCAAAAAGAAACAAAAAAGCAAGCATACCTCCTCTTCTCCAGAAACCATACAAGATTGGCAGGCTTTCACTTCCTCTCTCATGCAGGCCTTTATGGCCCTTAGGCCTTCAGCCTCAGCCCCCATTACTCTGCCTTTACTGAGCCCTAGGCCTGCTTCTGCCTCTTCCCTCCCACCCATGACCTCCCAAGTTAGGGAAGAAAAGCATGATTCTTCCTTTTCTTCCTCAGAGGACTCTATTTCATATACATCTCAGATTGCTTCTCCCCAGGAGTATTATTCTCCTGATGAAGAATCTGTGGAAGGAGATTCTCCCCCTGAAGATATTACCTTTGGTGAGACCATCACCAAGATGAAAGATTACTTCAAATGGGATACTTCCCAAATGACTGACACCCAAAAGAGGTACTTTGAGCTGCTTCAAGTGGAATCACCCTCCCCTTCAGCTGTCCCTCCAGTTCTTCCTGCTTTCTTGGATGCCTTTAATTCAACTTCTAAGGCCCCAGCCTCTCAGCCTCCGGTCCCCAAGTGCCCTGACTGCTTTTATAAAGTGCCAGAGGAGCAAAAATTCCTAGTTAAACCTCCCTTGGTGGACCCAGCTGTTATTGCCACTGCTCCTGATAAACAGTCTAGACTACTGCCTTCCACCTCCCTCCTACCCACTGATAAAGATAGCAAATATATGGATAGGATGGGAAAGAAGGTATACACATCCACCACTATGGCATTCAGAGCCATAAATTATCAGACCCACATGACTAAGTATGCTCTAGACTTAGTGTCTCAAGCCTCCTCCATGCTGACTTCTATGCCTGACAGTCCCATTAAGGCTGACATTGCCTCCAAACTGTTCTTGGCTCAGCAAGTAGCCAGGTACTTAATCAGATGTATCTATGATGCTGAAGAAGCATCTGCTCGCTCTGCAGCATCTGCTTCTGTTCTCAGGAGATACTCCTGGCTGACTTCAGAATCTATCTGAAGACTTCAAGTCCAAAATCTTGGACACCCCCCTGAATCACAACTTCCTCTTTAGAAAACAATCTGCAGACCTCTTCAAGAATCTTCAGGAAAATAGTAAAGAACTACAGGACATCAAGCATCTGGTGGTGTCCCACTTTCCCAAGTATTATAGGAACTACCCCGCTAAAACCACTTTTGTAAGGCGTAACCCTCCTCAGGCAGCTGCCTCCTCTTCCAGATCTAGAAGAGGGGCAAAAAGACCTACTTCGTCCAGACCTAATCCACAACCTCCTCAGCCCAGACAACCCTTTCAGGATAGAGGAGGTCCCAATAATGCGTGACTGCCTTGCCCACCTACCACTCTCAGCATGCCTTCCACACTGTCTCCCCCTCTGGCAATCCATCACCACAGACCAAAGGATCCTATCCATTATCCAAAAAGGGTACTTCCTATCCTGGAAAGAAAAAACACCCAGGAAAAGTATTCCTTTTTCCATTCATCTCCTACCCCAAGTTTTGTCAGAACTACTAAAGCTATATACCATAGAACCTGTCCCCTCAGGACAGGAAGGAAAGGGATCCTACTCTTGTCTCTTCCTGGTTCCCAAAAAAGATGGCCCCTGGAGACCCATTTTAGATCTCTCTTTCTAAATCTACACCTTCAGGTACTCTCCTTCAAAATGCTGTCACTACCCACTCTGCTGCCTCTTAATTTAGCCAAGGCCTTCATGACCACATTGGACCTAAAATAAGCCTACCTTCACATTCCCATCAGGACTTCCCACAGACAATTTCTGCATTTCTCTGGACCTTCCTCTCATTTCCAATTTACTGCCTTGCCCTTTGTTTTATCCACTGTGCCTCGAGTCATTACAAAGTGCCTAGCCCCAGCCATTGCCTCCTGCAGAACTCAGGGAATCCAGATTTACCCATATCTGGACAACATCCTAATACTAGCAGAGTCCAAAGATACCCTCTCAAGGCATCTGCACTTCACCATGTCCCTTCTGCAAAATCTGGGGTTTACCATCAACCTCTCAAAGTCTCTCAAAGTCATCCTTGAACCCAGGCCAGGACAAGATTTTCCTAGGCTGCAGAACCAGAAGGGACAAAATGAAGACCTTTCTCCCATAAGACACGGTTCTATCCCTGACTTCCCACTTCCAGAAAACACTCCACTCCCAGAAGGTGATGGCAAGGCAATTCCTCCATCTCCTGGGCTTAATGGCAGCAACCGTCCCCATGCTATCACTGGCCAAAATGCATATGTGCAAACTACAGTGGTACCTCAAAAACATTTGGTCTCAACACATACATCACTTAGAACAAGATATTCCCCTCCTTCCCTGTCTAAAGAAAGAAATCAGCTGGTGGATACAGCAAGTCCAACTAAACCCGAGACTTCCACTGCAACCACTCACTCCTACCCAAACAATGCATACAAATGCCTCAGATTCAGGTTGAGGTGCAACTCTGGCATCCTACAGGGTCCATGATAAGTGGCACCCTTCTCTACAAAGCAAGCACATCAATGTCAGGGAAATGACAGCAGTCTTCCTAGCTTTAAAGACTTTTATTCCCCTTCTGAGCCCAGGGGTGCTCCGGATAGTGACCGACAACACCACAGGTATGTTACCTCAACATACAGGGAGGAACAAAGGCCTACCAGCTGTGCAGGCTGACCCTGCTGATATGGGACCTAGCATCTCGCCACAACCTGGTCCTGCAGGAGACCCATATCCCCTCACAGGACAACAAGCAAGCAGATCTTCTAAGCAGGACTTCCTCTCCACAGCACGAATGGATGCTGGACGGGGGGGTCTTCCTACACATAGTCCACCAGTGTGGTACTCCACAAATTGACCTGTTTGCCTCCCACCAGAACAGGCAGCTGCAGACCTTTTGCTCAAAGAGACACTCCCCTCTAGCATTGAGAGTGGACGCTTTCAACATCTCTTTGGAGGGGAAGTTTCCTTATGCCTCCCCCCCTTCTCAATGATTCAGAACGTCTTCCTGAAAATCCAGAAGGACAAACCAAAAATCTTGTTAGTGACACCCTACTGGCCAAGGCAGCAATGGTTCCCCCTACTTCTCAATCTAGCCAAGGGCAATCACTACATGTTACCCGACAAGGTGGACCTACTGACACAAGACAAAGGAACTCTCCTTCACCCACACTTGCAGATGCTATCCCTGACTCTGTGGGTGATAAACTTTGATCCCCTTCAGACACCTACTCAGAGGATGTGCTGAGGGAGGCAAGGAAACCTACCACCAGAAAATCTTACCTAGCTAAGTGGGAAAGATTTACAAAGTGGTGTCTGGACAAAGGAAGGGAGCCTTGTTTGACAGATTCCCCCCTTGTTTTCACTTATGTGTGTCAGTTGATTAAAAGCAGGCTTTCATACTCTTCAGTGAAAGTGCACCTTTCTGCTATATCAGCCAGCTTGCCCCTGGATCCTCTTTGCTATCCAGGCTTGAAATAAAGCTCTTTCTAAAGGGGTCTTACACATGAGGCCACTAAAGAAACTTATCCCTCCACCCTGGGACTTCAACTACATCCTGGAAAAACTAACACAGCACGCTTTCAAACCAGCTGGGTCTTCTTCCCTACAGATGTGTACATGGAAAACCATCCTGCTGGTGGCTATCACTTTAGCCAGAAGGGTCTCAGAGCTGCAGGCCTTAATGGCCTGCCCCCCCTACACCACCTTCCACAGAGAGTCACCCTGCAGACCAATCCCTCCTTTATGCCCAAGGTGGTCAATGACTTGTCTCTAAACCAATCTATCCACTTACCCACTTTCTTTCCCTCCCCCACTAATGAAGGAGAGAGGATTCTGCAGTCCTTGGATTTGCACAGACAACTTAGATTCCACCTAAACAAAACCAAAACCATTAGGAAATCTAAGCAGCTCTTTGTCTCCTTTCACCCCAGAGCCCTGGGCAAGGAAGTCACCAAACAAACCATCACTTGCTGGATCAGGAAAACTATTTGTCTCTGTTACTCTCACCATGGAACAAAACCCCCAGTGGGAGTAAAGGCCCATTCCACTAGGGCTGTGGCCGCCTCCAAGGCCTTCATAAAAGGTCTGGACATGGCATCCATCATGGGAGCAGCCACATGGTCCACTATCCACACTTTCACCAAGGGCAGGATTCACCAGGGCCATCCTACAGAGCTTTGTAGAATCCTCTTCAGTATCCACCTCCCTTTCAGGCATCTAAGCTGGGGTACTCTTCCACAACTAGAATACGGCAACATAGGAATAGAAGGACATAGAATAGTTGTGTAAAATCTTACCATAACCATAGCTGTCCTTCTTTTCCATGTTGCAGTATTCCTTCTCACCCAACTTTACCCCCTATACTTTCTCCTTTAGTCCCAGATTAGACCTGGATCTACCTAAGCTACTAAAGGATACTAAGGGCACACACCTGTCCCCACTGGCATTCCTCCTGCTGGGTCTTCTTCTCTACCTGCTGGCCTTCAGGTTCTGGGTATTGTGCATGCAGACATCACATTTAAGACCCCTGGTTTATGGCCTTACATCTGAAGTCCCACTCACGCTGCAGCAGCCAAGCTGAATCTTTTGTATAGGAGCTGACATATGAGTCGCCTGAGGGCAGGAAATCCCACAACTAGAATACTGAAACATAGAAGAGAAGGACATTTATGGTTATGGTAAGATTTTACACAACTATTCTTTATAAAATTTCTTTCATTTCTGGACAAGGAACTAATATTAAAATCTGCTTGGAGAAAATCACCCTTAAAATACAACCAAAGCCTGATAAGGTTTGACAATGATTATTCTTCCAGAATACTAGGACAAAGGAAAAAAAATCGGGCCAATAATAAAACTGTTGAAACAAAACAACATTAAAGCACAGCTGGCCTTTCCAGTCAAGACAAAAATACTTTTTGCCAATGAGATGAGGACCTTTAATGACTTAGAAGAAGTTACTATATTCTTCAAAAACAACAACATAGTGTATATCCCAGAATAAATGTAATGGATGCCCCCTACTCTTAAAAGAATAAAAGAAACAAATCCTTGGACTGATGCTAGAAAGAAGAAACAAAAAAACTGTTTCCAAGATAGCTGTCCCAAAAAATAACTCTTACAACTACATCTCTCAAAGTATCAACTGATATGGTACATCACTTGTCATCTGTTTTTATTTAAAAAAGGAGGGTTTCTTAAACAACTGAGAAACAGTAATGATTTATTCAGAATGTTGAAAGAGTCCAATAATTCTTCACAAACAAAGGTAGGTCAAGATGGGTTACCATTTACATTATATATAAGCCAAACAAAGCAATATATAATACAAACATAGAAGTTTCTATTCCCCATACTTGAACTCAATGAATACTTATCTTGTTCATTTTTCATTGTTTTTACTTATAATAATTTATGTAATTAATTAACTAATTCACCAAGGTACCATTCATCAGAGTTCATACTCAAATGTAACTAACATCATATATAATAGCAGTAACAGTAGAGTGTTTTGAAAACAAATGCTGTCATGGAGACTAATGCCTTTTTCAGTTAAAGTATGATTTAGAAATGTCATGTATATCCTGGTTAAATAATAGTAGCAAGCTCTTAGTACAAATGTCATTATTATTCTGTCTAAACATAGTTAATATCAATTATGGCAGGTATTATAGCTTCAAGTGCTGTTTGATCAATGCTGGTATGGTGTGCGTGGATTCAGCCATGTCTGGCAGCTAGTACAAATGTCATTATTATTCTGGCTAAACATAGTTAATATCAATTTTGGCAGGTATCATAGCTTTGAGTGCTGTTTGATTAAGCCTGACATGGTGTGTGTGGATGCAGCTGTGTCAAGCAGCTGTTGTATGTTGCTGTTTTCGTCTCCAGGAAGCTGTGGGTTGCAGCTTGTGATCGAGGTTTACTGATGCTTGTGTATTAGGAAGAGACATTTGGTGTTTTAACCTGGATCCAGGTGAAGGGGGTAGATAAAACTGTGATTTTGGATATTTTGGCAGAGAATAGTTTGTTTATACATCTGCTGAGTGAGAGGTGGGAAGGCTGGAAGAATGTGTTATCTCTTGTTGTGGCGGCTTGTTGGGAGTTTTTTTTTTTTTTTTTATATGTTTGCTCTCCATTCTTTTCCTGGCTGCTGCCTCGCTGAAAGGGAGGGATTTTAGGTTTGAAGTTGCAGTGAAGTGAAACTTTGCATCAGGTGTATCACACGCCTCTGGTATGCAGTACACAGACACACTAAAAGAAACAGATGCCCCCAGGTTGCTATGGTAATGGAGACAGAGTGACAATAATGATTAACGGCTCTGAGGAGCCTTTGAGATGATTCTCGGCAATGAAGTTTTTGGTTTAAAAAATATATAATAATATAAAGCACATGTACACATATTGATGGTCTCCCAACACTTCATTTATCTCATTAAGTTGATTCTTGATAAAAAAAAATAATAATAAGCACAATTTTATATTTAAAATGTATTTTGGTCCAAACACAGTAAGGGCTTACTGTGACGCCCGTGCCCTGGCCCAGCAATCAAGGAGCCTCAATCCTCACCACTAACACCAGTGAGGGGTGTCTCATATAGGAGGAAAGGATAACAAATACACACAATAAAGTGCAATTTCCCTTAAGATCACACAGAGATCATAGTCAGTCCTTGGCTGGTCGCTCCCTTGCTCTCCAGGCCCCCAATAAGACTCCCCACTGGCACAGCTATAGGGTCCAGATCTCAGCCTAGTGGGCAAGCAAAAACCTCCAGCACCCTCTCTGTCCAATCAGTGCTTCGTGTCCCTGCCCAAGTAGCTGACACACACATACACACACACACACACACACACACACACACACACACACACGCACACACACACACACACACACACATACACACTTTGAGAAGAGTTTATACAACCACACAGACACTCCCGGGGAAGGCTGACACAGGTTCTCTAGCTGTGCCCCTTTTTCCAAGACTATATGGTAGTACCAGCTGCCAGCACCCACCAATATTTATCAGCTACTCAAAGGCCTTTAAAAGGGTTTCAATTATTACTGTGCAATATTATTATCCAATTGGTAGTATAGCACAGGGTGAAAGCTATTGAAGTGGCTTTGTACAATTTTACCAAAGGCAGGCAAGCACTCTAAAGAGCTTAAATTATCTCTACAAAAATAGCCACAGTTGAAAGGGTTTAAAATATTTAATAACAAATAGTCAAAACATAAGACAACACTGTATACTACACAGTGCTATTTAAGAGTTCAGAAATCACAGAGAAATACTGAAAATAATTCAGTAGTACAGTTCGGACATCACAGAAAAACACTTAGTCTAATCTTTCTAGTTTCTAGCTATTTCTAAGAGAAAACACAAGTCTAAGATAAACTTACATATAGAGCAAGACAGTGTTGATGAGTTGGATGGTCAAGACAAAAATGCTTCATGTTCTCTGATTCTCTCTGTTTTTAAAATAACATTCCTGATTCACATTACATCATTCTTCACACTTCCCTGGGTTTCCAGGCTAACAGAAACTACATTCACATTCTTTACCTCTGGTCAGAAACCAGAGCAATAAAGGACATTTATGCATACAAATTCTGGCCATTAATTCTGGCCTTAAAACAATAGGCAGGATGCCCCACTCTAGACTCACTAGCTCAGAGTCCTAACATCAAAGGGTCACAACATGCTTTACTTGGTCAGTAGAGTGCACTGTTGTTACATTTTTTCCAGTTCCACATATAACACTATTTTTACCATTTAAGACAACAAGCCTGTGGTTTGCATTAATATTTAAAGATGACAGAATTATCTCCAAAATTCTCTCTGGCTAGGCTGGCAGCCTTTATCTATCTTCACCCAATCTTCACACTTACATAAGAGTGGAAGTCTGAGTTACTGTGAACAACTAAGAGCACTTGGTCTTGTGCAATACCTTTTGCAGTGGTTTAGGAGGTGAGCTTGCTCGGACGTGTTGGACATATGGGGATAGCTGATTCTAAAGGTGTTTGGGGTGGCCGGGGAGATCTAGAGAGTCATCAGATTTCCTTTGTGGAAATATCTGTGGGAATGGAAGGTGTGTTGAGTGGTTCACTGGAAGAATGGCCACTGCATGGAACAGGTTGGTAAAATGGAACAGGACAAATATTGGTTTGGATATTTTAAGAACAGCCTGGAAACTCACCACATGAACTAGTGAATGGTATTCTGGCGAAACTGGCCGGGCATTGTTGCCCATGCTTGAAGTACTGATATGTGTGTGTATGCAAGGATGGAAATATACTTATAACAAATAAGAAACTAGAAGAGTCTCATAATTTAAGGTATATGGACTGTATAAACATGCTTGGAAGGAGCTAATAATAAGAATAAGCATTACAGCTTGTGGTCTTTCAAATAACTAAGCAACGGCCAAAAAAAAAAAAACACACAATAGTTATGTAATGTATGATTTTAAAAAATCTAGACATAAAATATATAATCGTCATATAACATGAAACAGTCTGCTGAATGTAGATATTAAAGACAGGATTTAATAACATGGGCTTGTGTATAATAACACTACTGTTTTAACTTGTCATAAATAACATACACTATATTAAACATCAAGGGGAAGCATGATGATTTTCGCATAAAAGTTAATGTGCATAAGTCATATAATTGCTTTAACTTGAATTGTGGCTTTGTAACCCATCTTGACCATACATAATACTTAAGCTATTACCAAGGTAACTAATGTTTTATACATGACATCAAACTGACAAAGTTGTTCAAGGGAAACAATAGAAAACTGAACTAGGAATGTCACAGAATGTAACAATCACATTCTGAACAAATAGTATTACATTGACAATAATCACTCAGTTTAACATCTGCTGATTATGCAAAATAGAATGTTGCCATTTAAAATCTTAAAACTTTCAGTATATGCTATAAAATGGCAATTTATGAATATGGAAAGAGAACTTGTAATCATTAATCACAATAAGTAAATTTGTTGTTTTTAACCTATAATTTCACTCATTTTATAATAAGAAATGACAGATATGAAAATCCTTATATGTAGGAAATGGGGGGGTAGAGGGATGCACTGATAATTAAAATGCACTAACTTTCATCAGTGTTCACATAAAACAAACTTGATGCTTTAAGTAAGTTAGCAGCAAACAAAGGGATTACTTAAATGCTGGCAAACAATGAAATATAACATCTGATATATCCAGTAAAATATATTGCATTATAAACATTAGGTATAAATATTATTACCATCTATTTATATTAAGTAATAAGTTTTGAAAGACTTCATCAATAAGGGTGAATATGTTAAATAACTGTGTGCTATAATCTTTTACTGAGGTTTTATATATGATACATCCTACTTTACTATGAATTGCTTGTCATCTATCTTTCGTGTAAATATTAATTGCTTATACAATAAGTATACATTTATATTGTATTAGAATTCTGTCTAATCTACAGTAGTACTATATCTGTTCAAAATAATATAAATATTGCTTATTCCTATTACAAATATTCTCCATATGATAATTCAATTTATGGAGCTCAGATGTTCTGGATTGTCAAAGTATGAGTGATAATCTGATGGATTTAGGTTTATCCATCAGATTAGGAATGATTTGCATTCCATGGCTAGTGTGGATCTGAGTTTTGTTAACATTTATTAACTTCAATTTATTTCACAAAAACATTTTTAGTATGCCTGACCAAAACATTACTTTATTGCTAAACACTCAAAGTATAAAACTCATAATCTCCTTTAAAAGCTCAAATATATACTTTATCGTTATCAGAGAAAAATGTTTAATAGTCACAATAAAACAAAAAATGCATAGTCTAAATAACCTAAGATGGATTTAACTTTATTATCTTTTAATATCAATGGCTTAAACAATCCTAGCAAGAGATCACATCTACTGAAATATTTAATACTGAACAAAGCACAAATCATCTTCCTTCAAGAAACTAATTTCAAAACAAATGACAATTACAAATGAAATCCTGAGGAATATATGATATTGGCACAGTCCACTTATAAGACAAAGACAAAAGGGGTAACAATTTTATAGAAACATATGGGATTTACCCAGAAATCATTTATAAGTATGAAGATAAAGAAGGCCTTATTGTATTAGTAATAGTTAAATATAATAACAGAATGTGGACCCTAGCCAATCTATACTGGTTCTCAGGCACTGGAACAGGAACAGTTAAAAAACACTTGGATTTCATTTCCAATAATTTTAAAGGCAACTTAATATTAGGAGGAGATTTTAACTGTATATTTGATATTTCAGAAAGTACAAATAAAAGACCGCTGCATACATCTGCTGTATCAAAAGCTTTAAATAAGTGGGTAGAATAATTTCATCTTGTAGATACTTTCAAATTTAAAGAAGATAAATCTTTGTTGTTTTCCCATCAAGATCACAGATTAGGTACCTAAACTAGAATAGATAAAATATTTGCCGCCCATGACTTACACTCTAAAATCATTAATTTCTCAATCACTCCCTGCCCCCTTTTCATACCTGTGATGACCGTGCCCTGGCCCAGCAATCAAGGAGCCTAAATCCTCACCAGTAACACCAGGAAGGGCATCTCATATAAGAGGAAAGGATAACAAATACACACAGTAAAGTACAATTTCCCTTAAGTGCACACAGAGATCACAGTCAGTCTGGGGATGGTTGCTCCCTCGCTCTCCAGGTCCCCAATAAGACTCACCACTGGCACAGCTATAGGGTCCAGATCTCTGCCTAGCTGGCAAGCTAACCTCCAGTACCCTCTCTGTCCCACCAGTGCTTTGTGTCCCTGCCCAGGTAGCTGACACATCAACACACTTTGAGAAAGGTATTTATACAACTTCACAGACACTCCTGGGAAAGGCTGACACAGATTGTCCATCTGTGCCCCTTTACCCAGACTATACGGTAGTAATTTCTGCCACCAATAGCTAATACTTATCAGCTATGCAAAGGCCCTTAAAAGGGTGCCCAATTATTACTGTGCAATATTATTATCCAATTGGTAATGTGACTATTCAGTCTAAGGCTTATTAGAGTGGCTTATTACAATACACTCTGAAAATATGCAATGTATTCTAGAGCTTACTTATCTCTACTCAAACCAGCCACAGGTAAAGGTTTTTAAAAATATTTAATAATAAATAATTAAAACACAAGACAATACTACTACACCACAGTGATATATAAGAGTTCAGAGATCACAAAGAAACTTAAAACAATACAGTAGGAAAGTTCTGATATTACAGAAAAACACTTGTCTAACTTTATTCTAAGTTCCTAGCTATTACTACAAGAAAACATACTTCTAAAACACTATTTACATAAGACAACAGGCAGAGTGCTGATACGTTTGATATCAAGATCAAAATGATCTCAGTCTCTCACTGACCAATAGTTTTTAAACTCATTAACAAACATCTTTGCTAGGGCCCTCCCAGATTACATCATTTTGACACTTAGGTTATTCCAGTATACACATTACATTATTTTGACACTTAGTCTAGAGTTCCCAGGCAAAAAGGCTACATTATTTAGCAATCTAACACCTGCTCAGGAAACTACAACAATAAAAGACATTTCATATGTACACTCTAGCAATTATTCCTTAAGTTAAGACAATAGAAAGAATGTGTTCAGCCAGCCGCTTCGGCACAGCTATTTAGATCATTTTAACTTCAAAGGACATTTGAAATGCTTGGCTTAGTTTTCCTTACAGCAGATGGCAATGTTGCAACAATCTTGAAGTTCACATTTTACAGTGTTTTCTTTCATTTAAGAACACAAACCTGTATTTTGCATTTATATATACAAATGGTAGAATTATGTATCAAATTCTATTTGACTAGGCTGGCAGCCTTTGCCCATCTTCCCCCAATCTCCACAATACCACAATTATTTGATACTAAAACTTCAAAATGGGTACAAACCATTAATCTTTAACTCCAGAATTCCAACATATATAACTAAAATTAAAGAGTTCAAACCCTGGTTATTATCTGAATTACAGTTCATCTTAGATATTAATTACACCACAGAGATAAATAAAATAATGATATGGGACTAATTAAAAGCTTACATATATGGTAAAACCCTAACTTGGTATAAAAGAATCAGAGAATGGGATTCTGAATTATTAGATCTACAATCCAAACTTTTGTCAGTAAAAGCTGAAAAAAATCAAAATCATTTGGAGATGAAAAAGAAAGTAGAAGGATTAAACAATAAATACAATGCAATTCTAACACATAAAACTAGTTAGCTTTAGAAAAACTAAAAATTAATACCTTGGCCACTTCTCCCAAATATCTACATAATTTATGCACAAGAATCAAAATACAATCAAAAGCTAATAACATTAAAAGTATCTTCCATGAAAAGAAAGGGAAAAATGTCTTGGATATAGGTGACATTCTTGATGCCTATAGAAATCACTATATGGAACATTTTCAAAAAATGTATATACATATTGATCAATTAAATCTAGATGAAAAATGTTCTAATGTAAAAAAAAATACCAGAAAAATTAAAACTAGATCTGCAAGCACCCATTTCCTTCAAAGAAATTACAGATACAATAAAAGAGGGTAAAATAATAAAGCTCCTGGTATAGATGGCATAATTATGGAAATATATAAACGTTTTCCTTCAAAGATACTATCCCTCTTCATAAAACTCTATTAGAAATTCAGTCACAACCTGTAATACTACCATATTGGAGATATTCCTTAATTACACCAATCTTAAAGGAAAACAAATCCCCTAACCTTTGTACCTCATATAGACCTATATCATCATTAAATAATGACTATAAGATATTTATGACAATATTAACTAACAGAATGAAAATACCACTAGCCAAAACAATAAATAATAATCAAACTGGATTTATATATCATAGACACACACATGACAATATTAAAAAGATAATTTCTCTTATAGATTATGTTACTAAAGAAAATAAAGAAACACTCATAATTGGCTTAGATAGAGAAAAAGCCTTTGATTCCCTAAATTGGGACCATTTATTCAAAACCCTAATGATATTTGAATTTCCTGCATCATTTGTTAAGCTCCTAAAGAATATATATACAAATAATTTAGCATATGTCAAGTTAGGTCCTTTTACCTATGAATCTATACATATAACAAAAGGCACTAAACAAGGATGTCCCATGTCACTGATTCTATTTGCTTTGTCTATTGAAATATTGGCAGATTCAATTCATAACAATATAAAAATCAAAGGAATAGATGTTTATGAACAATACAATTCTAAAGTAATGCTATTTGCTGATGACATATTACTAACATTATCTAATACAAAAGAGACATTAGAAGAATTACATATATTACTTGACAAATTTCACATGACTTCAGGACTCCATTTCAATAAATCAAAATCATAATTTTTATTTTTAAATAAAAAAAGAACTGTAGACTAAGGGGGATCACGTCATAGGGGAAACAAGAATCTATCTTAAAATATCTAGGAATTGAGTTATGCAAGGATAATAATGAATTAGTCTCAAAAAACTACAATGATATCATGAATAGAATTAAAATCTCTGGAAAAATGGAACAACATAATATTAACATTTGAAGATAGACTACAGTTAATAAAAATGGTTTTACTGCCCAAGATCCTATATATAGCCTTGGCAATACAACTGTTACCAGAAAGGAATATACTTAAAGAAATACATTAATGCCTAATAAAATGTTTATGGTTCTCCAAAAGAAACAGAATACCTTTAATACATCATATCAGACCATGGAAACAGGGAGGATTAAACTTTCCTGATATAGAAACATATATAAAAGCATCAATATCTAAAACAATCTCATAATGGATAAGTCCAAATTACTCTGCAAATTAGAAAGAATTGATAACTGTAAAATCAATAAATGAATTTGATTTACAAAAAAAAAATTCAAATAGATAAAAACAATTTGCCATGGCACATATGTATTAGTATGCAATATAACATAACTAAACCCACTTAAACTCTTATGATTAATTATTACATTGACTAAGTTATGAACATTATTAATGCAAATATAGATTTAATAATCTGGTTTGATCTTTTAACACTATTTATAGTCACAAAGAACTTTCCACATAAAATATATAGAAAATTATTAATTCATTGGAACAGAAAGGATTTGTTCATTGGTTCCATTGTATCAAAGAACTAAAAGTTTAAGATATGCAAGTAATAAAAACAACATACAAAATTCCACAACAGGACTGGCTAACTTTACAGAGTATTCTTTCATATTCACAAGATTTAAGTAGAATAATTAACAATTCTTCATTTAAAGAAATACCTAAATTTACTAAATACATTTATGAAATCATATATAATGACTTTGACATGGGAAACAGTATTTCAAAATTTTACAAAATATTGACAAACTATAAAACAACACCCAAAACCTCATATTGGAAATATATAACAAAAGGACACGCAATACAGTTAACTGAAGATATTAAAACAAATATCTTATTATCGATAAAATATATATCCTTTACACAATTCTGGAAAGTTTTTAATTGGAAATGCTTGCGCAGTGCATTCTTAACCCCAGACAGAATCAGTAAAATTAGTTCTTCCATAAAAGGAATATGTTGGAGATGTGAGCAAGTACACAATGCAGACTGGAACCACATTTTCTATGATTGTGTTAAAATTAATCCATTTTGGAATAGTATTAATAACTTTCTACAAGCTTTATTTAATGACTCATTTTATTTAACTAAAGCTCTTTTATTATTAAATGTGAACGAAGGTCCTCATTTGAATAGGTCAAACGTATCTAGTATGGGCTATACTTGCAATTTCAAGGAAGTGTATAATAAGAGGATGGACCACAAATACAATACCAACTTTGGAAAACTTCTACAGCCTACTGAAGACCAGAGCATTATTGGAAATTCAAATTAAAGAACTAAGAATTTATCCAAAGCCATTTATCAACAACCTTTGGGGAAAAGTATTATCATTGATTGACACTATACAATAATTGATCAGACACTCTTATAATGGATTAGACATACTTATAAAGTAAATGTACACATTAATATCTGTTACAGTGTCAGGCTAATGTAAATAGTGTACATAGTTATTTAAGATGTTATGTATAAATACTATGGGATTCATTCAAATGTATTTGAAAAAAAAAATTGAGAAAAAAAAGTGAACATGTAAAGCATGCATTATGGGTAGGTGTGTTAAATGTGTGCATGACAAACATCTTGGCTATAACATGGCCGGTGTATTGGCAAACCTGAACAAAACAACTCCATACTCACCAGCTACAGGCTGCTGCCCAGTTATATACCAGAGGGACCTAAATAGTTGTGTGAGAGAAGTAATGTCAGTAGCCAAACCTGTGGTATTGCTACAGGGTGGGAGCAGCATTTCAGCACATTGACAGTACAAACCCACAGTATTAGAGATTATGCACATCTGTTCATTACTACACTGCAGCAACAGACTATCTTATCTGACATATGCATGTAGATACTTTACAGATGAAAATGGATAAGCAACAGTGGTCTAGTAATGTACCATGGGGCCTTACCTGCATGCTTCTCATCCATTGTGTGGGTGGCACCCACCTCCACAATGCTATCTTCAGCCTGTTGGCTTGTCTAGTGGGCGGGTGCCCCAAGGCTGGTGAGGAGCTCCTCAGCATGTGTCAGTGGGGGCTGGATGGCATGGCCCCCATCTGTGGCTAGCTGGTCCCTCCTAACTTAAGCAGCATGTTGATTGGTGGTGGATTAGATCTCTGCACCGATGCCAGACCTGCTCATAATTTAAGTTCTGCAGGCCGGCATCATTTACCCTGTGGACGAGCTCGTTCCAGAGCATGGTCCTCTCTTCCAGATCCAGGGCCCTGTGGCTGAATAGTATGGCATGATGCTGGATGAGGAATTGGATGATTGCATCATTTTCAAGGTTCATGAATGCTGGCAAATGTTCCCAGGATATTGTACCTGGAAAACATAAACAGGAAAAAAGGTCATAGGACCTCATACGGTTGTCCACGTGCACATCAACAGTGGATATTACCTGCAAATAATCCAGACTATGCCATAACACTGTAAGCTATCATGGCTTTGACGTCTTGCATTACAATCCTGGCTCTGATCTGTCCAGTTCCCCCAATGTTGGACACTTAATGGCATAATCCACTCATCACCATTCATTTCTGTGTAGAGGGATGACAGTGGCCATCTTCCATGTGGATGGTGTGTGGATGGTGGCATGTCTGTGTTTGACTGTAGTGTGTGATGGAACTGTGAGCACATGCCTGAGTTCATGAAGGAGGCAAACTGTGATGTTCTCATGCCCCATGGAGATGCTGTTGTTGCCATCAGTCAGCATTATGTTCATGCTCACCATTGATGTGGGCAGGAGTGTGGTTGATGTGCATATCCCCCTGTACTACTGTTGTGGACAGGGTGCCACTGTTCCTGCCTATCCTGTGTGATGCAGGTTGCCTGCATCCATGGCATGTGTATATGAGGTGTGCTTTACCCCCAGTACAGGTTGACTTGTGTTACTGTCTCTAAGACTGTGTACATATGTGGAGACATGGTTGCAATTGGCCTTGGTGGTTGGGATATGTCTGATTTCTAGTCATAGTCAGCCTTACAGGAAGTCACCTGTGAATCTACATGCTTGCTCAGATGGAGGTGCACTTGCTTTCAACTTGTGGTCTGCACCTATGTGTCCCTGTACCACCACTATAGCTACCTATTATGTGCTTTGTGTCTTGCTGCTGTCCACCAAAGAGGATTACTCTATCGTTGGTGAAGGCTGGTTGTACAGGTCAGTTACTGCTGATTCCATATAACTACAGTTGATATAAAGTGTACACACCCCTGTTACAACACATGGCACTTATGCAATTGGAGAACATGTCAACACAATCCCCACCTTTGATGTGTCCTATAGCCTGCCCAGTCAACAGGGAACATAACAACCTGTCCTGTGAAAACATATGGGAATTAATACTCAGTACAGTAAGCCAGTTGAATGTGTGTGTACACCCTTTCACTGATATGTTGTGTAAACACCTGCTGAGATGATTACAGCATCCATTTGTCTTGGTTTATACTCTAACGTCATATCACATCTTCACTTGGCAATGGTTGCTCACCTTCCATGAAACAGCTTTGTTTCTTTTTCAATAGAATTGTACAGGTTATGGATCACATTTGAGGTGAGAAACATTTTGACATGACTTTCTGTGGTCTCATTGGCATACAGCACACAGACCTGACATTCCAACAGGGGTGTGTACACTTTGATATCCAGTGTATATGGGTGTTGATATAGCTGTTAGTGGTAGGCATAGACAGTTGGTCATAACACAGTTGTACACTTCTCTGATTACTAAGTGATAAGCTTGCCTACTGTAGTACTCATATCAATGTCATGGCAATGCAACAAGCAGTAGCAGTACACATTTTATTTTGTTGTATGCAGTGACAGTGATATTACACACATGTGCAACATGCACATCCTATTTTCCGGACTGCTTGTGACCCATGTTATTACTTCTGGCCTTTCAGCTGAACATACGCATACATACACATGCTCAGGGGATACCTGGTATACATTTGTGTTCTGTGTCAGTATGGCACACTGTATTTACTGTCTTGCAATTCAATCATACATCTCAACCTGTTATACCAGGAATTCTGGTCATTGGTCCACATCACTGGGTGACAAAAAAGCAAAGTCAATTTTGATAAAATATTAATATAGCTGACATAACACAAGTATATGTGTAAGTGACTACAGATATTTGTCACAACTGTGAACATTGTCCAGCAGAACACTGTACAGTTGAATGTTATTAATTCAGTATATCACATGCAGTTTAACACACACATCTGCAACAGTGCTTTACTATGCTCATGCCCTATATAGGTATTATTATAGATTTACAATGTAAACATGTTTAATACTCATATTCACATGTAATATATGGATATGGGCAACATCCCATTAACTGGCCTAGCAGTGACATAGACATGACTGTTTGACAGACACTCTAGTCATTGCCATATGTGAGCTGTCCTTTCCCAGGGTGTGTTAGGCTCCTCAGCTGTGACCTGACCTATCCACCTCTTAGAGCATCACATGTGGACAAAGCCTAACATAAGGGGGAATATATAGGGACAGATCGTAGATATGCCTATTAGAAACCTATGAAGTTTGTAGCATGATACATTTCACATTACCATGACTGTTCTGAAGGTGGTGGGATCTGAAACTTAAGTGTCTGTCATTACTTCATTACTTCCATCTCCAGCTATTTGCCAGACTAATATAGATGTTTGGAGGAACAGAACAAACACTATGATGGCTAAATCTTTACATTCTGTGAAGATCTGCACAGTTGCCGAGTATGGCCCTCTGCAGACAGAGCCAGATGCTATGTCCATAGCATTTGTTCAGCAGTACATCATTACAGCAAGTATTGGTGGCACATATACATCTTTCATAATCATCTATCCCATTATTACAGACCAAGTACTATGTTCAATTACATGCTTACATGTTTCACATACCTGGTTTATCTTCAGGTTCCTTCTGTGTACAAGTTGTCTTCTTGTTTCTTATATTTTTTAGGTTTTGTTTATGTGGTTTCTAATTTATTTTTTTTTATTTAGTGTCTGTCTCTTTCTCTCTCTCTCTCTCTCTCTCTCCACTACCGGGATTGAGCTGGTTTGAATAGGTTGAAGCATGGCTTTTGTAGGTGATGCTCATGTTCAGGTGATGGCCTCTGCACCAATTGCAGTTCCCCACTTGCTAATTGCATGCA